>NC_088686.1:116916531-116951531 GCF_028017835.1 Emys orbicularis
TGAGGCTGAGGAAAGGGGGCTATAGCACAGGGGTGTTGCAATAGGGAGCAGGGGAGGTTCATGCAATGGGGCTGGGGCTGCAATGGGAAGCACGGGTCATGCAATGGGGCCGGGCTGTTGCAGTGGGGAGCAGGGGTTGCAGTGGGGCAAGGGGGAGTCATGCAATGGGGCCGGGGATTGCAGTGGAGGGAGGGGAGTCATGCAATGGGGCCATGGTGTTGCAAAAGGAGCTCGGGTTGCAGTGGGGCAAGAGGGGAATTATAAATTGGGCCGGGGGCTGCAGTGGGGGGAGGGGAGTCATGCCATGGGGACGGGGGATGCAGTGGGGGAGGGGAGTCATGCCATGGGGCTGGGGGTTGCAATGGGGACCAGGAGTTGCAGTGGGGGGAGGGGGAGCCATGCAGTGGGGAGCAGGGGGGGTTATAAAGGAGCGAGGGGGAGTCATGCCATGGGGCGGGGGGTTGCAATAGGGCGAAGGGGAGTCATGCCATGGGGCGGGGGGTTGCAGAGGAGCGAGGGGGAGTCATGCCATGGTGCCGAGGGTTGCAATGGGGGGAGGGGGAGTCATGCCATGGGGCGAGGGGTTGCAATGGGGCCGGTCCCCCCCGCTCATCTGGAGGTGAAGACCTTGGAGCAGCTGACGGAGGGGCTCAGGTCGCACATGGCCCGGTACCCGGGGGCCCGCTCCCACGAGCTCTCCACGTGCAGCGCGTACACGGAGAGCGCCAGCCCCAGCGCGCACAGCACGAGCCGCAGCGCCCGCTCCCAGCCCGGCGCCGCCATCGCCTGCTGCCACCGCGCGCCGGGCATGGGCTCGCCCCCACTGGCCCGCGCACCTGCCAATCTGCAAACGGCTCCGGCCCATTGGCTGCCCTTTCAGGAGGTTGGGCGGGGGAAGCAAGGGATTCTGGGACTTGTAGTTTTATGTACCCAGTGGCGGAGAAGGGGGAGCTATGGTGCTTATGGGGGGGGGGTCTAGTGGTTGGACCAGAGCCCTGGGGTAGCAGGGGGCTCCGGGGGCTATTTAAAGTGCCGGGGCTCCAGCTGCCTCTGCTGCCTCGGTCCTCTAAATAGCCGCGAGAGCCCCGCAGCTTCCCCAGGGCTCCGGCAGCTATTTAAAGGGCCAGGGTGGTAGAACTAGGGGGGCCCCTGCCCTACCTGCAGCCAGCCCCTGCTGCTCCCCCTGCCCTGCCTCCAGCCCCGCACCCCCTGCCCCCACCAGCCCCTGTCTCCAGCCAGACCCGCACCCCCTGCCCACAGCCAGCCCCTGTTGCACCCCCTGCCCTGCCTCCAGCCCCGCACCCCCTGCTCTGCCCGCAGCCAGCCCCGCACCCCTTGCCCTGTCTCCAGGCAGACCCTACCTCCAGTCAGCCCCTGCCCTGCCTCCAGCTAGCAATGTATGTAATATATAATTTTGATTTTATTTATATAGTTATGGAAAGTAAATAATACATGGAAGAAATGAAAGGGGGTTTTTTATGTGTTTTTTTTTTTAATCATCCCTGTCGGGGCCCCGCCTAAAATGTTCAAATTGGGCCCACACTTCCTAAAGCCAGCCCTGCATACAGTAATGGCAAAGTTCTTGGTTCAGGCTTGTAGCAGTGATAGAATAAACTGCAGGTTCAAATCAGGTCTCTGGAGTACATCCACAGCTGGGATGGGTCGTTCAGTCCTTTGTATAGAGCTTCCTTTTTTAGCAAAGTCCCTCCAGAGGTATGAAGCAGGATTGAAGACAAGATGGAGACGAGGCATCAGCCTTTTATAGTCTCTTGCCGTGTGGTCTTTGCTTTCTTTGTCCCAAGGACACTCTATCCAGCATGTGGCATAGAAAAACCTTAGAGTTCTGTCCATAAGCAGGTCCCTGCATGCCTTGCTGAGTCACAAGGTGTATCCACCTTCTCTCAATGGGTCAGTTGTATAGCTCATGGTCCTTAGTGGGCCATCAAGCAGGCTAGGCAGAACTAACAGCAACTTGTCTGGGGTGTTCCCCAGAAGCATAACACAAGTTTGAAATACAGACACTATAGAGCCAATATTCATAACGTCAACTACAAAACTGATACAGATAGCATAATTATAATCAGCCAATCATAACCTCTCCATAGACCCCTTCCACGACAACCTTTATACAATATTGGCTGCAAATATATAACAGTGGTTGCAACGGTGATCTATACAGTTACAGATTATGTCAATAGCCTCACAGGAGGTGACACGGCATCAGTGAGACTGATATTGGAATACTGCATCCAGTTTTGGTGTCCACCTTTGAAAAAGATGTTGTGAAATTGGAGCTGGGGCAGCAAAGAGCCACCAAATGTTCTGAGGGCTGGAGAAAAATGCCTTCTAGTGAGCGATTGAAAGAGCTCAACCTGTTTAGCTTATCAAAAGAAGATTGAAAGGTGACTTCATTGAAGTGTTGAAGTACCTTAATGGAGAGAAAAGATTGGGTATTAAAGGGCTCTTTAATCGAGCAGAGAAAGGCAGAACAAGACCCAGTGGCTGGAAGGGGAAAAGAGACAAATTAAGAGAATTTTTTTCACTTCAAGGTCCCAGAAACACAGACAAGGTTTTCATCTCAAGGCCAAAAGACCAAAAACATCAAGACACTTGATCACGGCCTTACAAATAAAGCACAAATATTCAACAGCGAGAATGATTCACCACAGGAACAAGCTACCAAGGAAAGTGGTGGATTCTCCATCTCTTGATGTCATTTAATGAAGACTAGATGCCTTTCTGGAATGTGTTTGCCCCCAAAGTAGCAACTGTGTCATACAGGAGGCCTGTGACATGCAGGGGGTCAGATTAGATGCTCTAATGGTCTCTTGTGGCCATCAAATCTACTAATTTCTGAAAAACTGAGTGTAGCATTGGGAACAGCGTCTGAGGTTTTACTGTCTAGTCGGCTTGCTTCCTAAAATGAACACTCCTTGAGTGGGGTGATCCACAGGGAGTAGCTCAAACCTCCAAAGTGCCTGGCCAGGGGCAGGACATTAGCACCGCAAGGGAGGGGCGTGGCAGTGACATCACAAAGGCCTTTTGCAGGACCTCAGTCTATTGGTCAAAGGTGGTGACCTCACAGAGAGATGCTGACATCAGCCAGGCAGGACAGGGGCGAGTGGCCCGGGAAACCTCAGAGACTCCTGTGGCTTTGCTTCAGCAAGTCTCTGTCTCGAGGTCTCTCTTTGAGGACTGAGAGAACATTCGGGTTCACGTACGTGAGCGGCAGGAGGAACCTCTGTCGAGTTTTCTCCTTCCCTTTTTGTGATTGTACTAGAAAGCAGACGTCCCTGTTTAGAAGGTAAGAGCCTCCTCGAGGTTGGAAACCTGTTCAGTCTGATCCATCGGGTGACAGTTGAATTCTAGGCATGGAAAACACCAGCTTAAGGAGGCAGAATTTGATTCCGCACCAGGGATTTTGTCCCTTAGAATCACTGGGGACATTGGGGTTTGTCCTTTTGGTTTCACCTTTTCCGCCATCCCTCCCTCCTTTCTTTTCTTCTCTTGCTTCTTTTGTCCTTTCCCCTGTTCCCCTCCCAACACCAGGGTGTGTGGGTTTGTGTGTCGCGGGGGAGTGCTCTGCAGCTCTCACTGTGGGAGGTCCACCCAAAACTGTGGGGCTGAAATAGTGCCCCGGCAGTGATCCCCACCAGTAGCGTAGCTAGGGGCGGTGCAGGGGAAGCAGCCAGTTCCCCTTAGCACATTTTCCAAAAGCGGCGCCTTAGTTAGGGGTTACCATGGCGCCAGCAGGCGGGGCCCACGCTCCGCTCTGAAGCTTGGCCTGCCCTGACCTCCTGCATGCAAAGGGGGGGCAGCACGGCCGGAGGAGCCATGGGGGGGGGCAGCACGGCCGGAGGAGCAATGGGGGGGGCGCCACGGCCGGAGGAGCCATGGGGGGGGGGCGGCACGGCCGGAGGAGCCATGGGGGGGGGCCGTGGGGGCGGAACGGCACTGCCGGAGGAACCATGAGGGGGGGCCGTGGGGGCGGAACAGCACGGCCGGAGGAGCCATGGGGGGCCGTGGGGGCGGCACGGCCGGAGGAGCCATGGGGGGGGCCGCAGGGGGGAATGGCACGGCCGGAGGAACCATAGGGGGCCGCCGGGGCAGCACGGCATGGCCAGAGGAGCCATGGGGGGGGCCGGCACGGCCAGAGGAGCGAGGGGGGGCGCAGCATGGCAGCCCGCAGCACAGACGGAGGAGCCACAGGGGGGCTACGGCGGCAGCATGGAACGGCTGGAAGAGCCATGGGGGGGGAGGGCGCGGCGCGGCACAGCCGGAGGAGCCAGCCAAGGGGGGGGCGCGGAGCGGCCGTAGGAGGAGCCAAGGGGGGCGTGGCCAGAGGAGGAGCCAAGGGGGGCGTGGCCAGAGGAGGAGCCAAGGGGGGGCGCCTTTTTAATGTTTGCTCCCCCTGCTCTTAGAACCTGGCTATGCCACTGATCCCCACCAGTGACCTGGGCCATCCTTTGGGCTCTCTGGTGAGAACCCTCAGCCTCCCGTCCTCAGCCTCTACCCTGACTGCCTGAGCAGGGGGTTATTGACAAGGAGGAGACTCAGGTTCTTGTTCTCTTTTAAGACCAAGTAAATAAGTCATAAGCAGTTCTAGGTTTGATGAATTTTGCTGCTTCTCTGCATTAATTGTCTCTGAGCAGCTCATGATTCTCTCTAACATTGCAGTTCTCCTCAAATACTTGCTGAATAATTACTGAGCACTGTTGTTGGTCTGGAACTCATCTGAGAGCACTTTATTCAGGTCATTCAATGTATGAAATTCAAGATCCGATGGTTAGTTTGAAAATCAGGGCTCTTGGGTCCTATTCCCAACTCTGCCACTGACTGGCTGTGTGACCTAAGACAAGTCAATTCTCCTTTCTCAGCCTTAGCTTCTCCCTCTTTCAAGTAGGGATAATAATGATCCGCTCCTACCTACCTCACGGTGGGTGGAGGATGGAGATCCATTGGAGAGTGTCACTAGGAGGAGTGCATAATATGAGGTGTCCTATCACGTTTACTCAGATCAGATTGTGACATAATAGAATAGATGAAATATTCTATTTTATTTGTATTTTTTTATTTTGAAATTGGTAAGAGCAGCAACTACTTAGCTCAGACTCAGGTTTCTTATCTAATTTTCGAGATCTAAGGGTCTCCTCTTGGTGTGCGAGGAGACAATTTAACATACTGTGACAAACAGGAGATGCTTTTGTTTTGCAACAAAATATTTTTGCAAAGAACTTTCATCCCACTTGTTATGAGTTCAAGAAACAAACTGGTTTAGTCTGAATGGGATTTTCTGACAGAAACGGTTCAGTGAAATTTCCCCATCATCTCGATTTCTGGGCTCTATCCCTGCCCAGGGGTGAAAGGAACTTAAAGGATTTACCGTTATGCCGGAGTCCTGAGCAGGGGTGTGGCCTCAACCATAAGAGGCGGGGCCTTTCAAGATTTAAAGGCCCAGGGGCTCCGGCTGTGGCTGGGAGCCCCAGGGCCTTTAAATCACCCCGGAGCTCCCAGCTGCAGAGGCGGCTGGGAGCTCCGGGGCTCAGGGGCGAATTAAAGGGCCCAGGGCTCCGGCCACCGCGGAGCTCCAACCCTTTAAATCACCGCGGGAGCCCGGATGCCGGAGCTCCGGGCCCTTTAAATCCCCGCCCAAGCCTGACTGCCGGAGCTCCGGCGGCGCTTTAAAGGGCCCGGGGCTCCCCGCAGCGGCAGGAGCACCGGTCCTTTAAATCACCGTGGGAGCCCGGCTGCCGGAGCTCCAGTGGGGATTTAAAGGGCCCGGGGCTCCCCACAGCAGCCGGAGGGAAATGTGGTCTAGATGTAATCAGTGGAATGGGAGTGCAGAGCTGGTTGAAAGCCCAGACTCCAAGAGCCCTTCTCCATGTCTGGCTGTCCAACGGAGAGGGTGTACCTACTGGGTCCGGCAGGGATCAGTCCGGGGGCCGGTACTATTCAATATTTTCCTTAAGGATTTGGAAAATGGAGTGGAGAGCATGCTTCTACAATTTGCAAATGACACCAAGCACTTTGGAGCACAGGATTGGAATTCAAAACGCCCTTAACAAATTGGAGACTTGGTCTTCTTGAGACAAAGTCCATGGCTGGGCCCCTCTCTATAGACTGGGCTGAAGTGAAACCCCAGAGCCAAACCCTCCTCCTCCTGGGCAGTGCGCTCCCACCTTCAATGGGCAGATGCTGCTTAGCGCTGTCAGAGCAGCTTTTGCTGGGGGCTTCTCCCAGCACTTTCCAATAGTGGGAAAGTATGAAATCCCCATTTGACTGCTGGGGACAGAGCCAGAGAGGGGGGAGCAATTTGCTCAAAGTCCCACAGGAAAAGGAAAACACCCAGCAGTGGAACCAACAGGAAACCCAGCAATGGAACTCAGGAGTCCTGACTCCCAATCCCCTGGTCCAGTCACTCCAGCGGAGCACACTCCCTCTCAAAGGCAGGGGGAGTGGACATGGGGGCCTGGTTGTAATTGCCAGCTGTGGGAGGGAGCGTGCAGCAGTGGTTAGCGAAGGGGCCTGGAAAGAAGGCCTGCTGGGTCCCATCCATACTTCTGACACTTGGTGTGACCCTGAGCCAGTAGCTTCCCCTCCCAGGCCTGTTTCTCATCAGTGGGGTTGGGGTCGCAGTCCCGACAGCCCAGGGGGGTCGGGAGGCTCCAGGAAGGTGTGTAAAGTGTTGGGATGTCGGAATTCCGGATGCGCTGTCACCACCCCACTAGGGCGGTGTTCTGCACCCCCTGCTGCTGGCCGAGTTTCTCCGTCCCTTGACAATAAGACAGACTCTTGTTTTCACAGCCAGCCGATCGCCCCGTGCCATCACCCTGCCTGCTTCCTGGGCAGGGTAACTCCTCAGCTCACCACCACCCTCTCCAGCCTGCCTTGGGCTTGGAGAGTGAGGAGAAGGGCGAGGGACGACCCTGAACATCCTCCATCCATCGCTCCGTCACCAGAGCAAGTGAGTGGCATTAGGGTTCCTCGGGGGCATCCCCCGTCTGTGTGGGGAGAGGCAGAAAGAGGGGGAGAGAATCTCTCCCAAAGGAGAGCAGATGGCGCTCTGGCCAGGAATGCAGGGCCACGGGGCTTGCCGCGGTCCGGCCGACGGTCCGGCCGGGGTCGCTGAGCTGCCGTGGTCCGGCCGGAGCTCCAGCCAGGAGAGCGGGGTCACAGGGCTGCCGCGCTCCGGCCTGGGTTGCGGGGCCACGGAGCTGCCATGCTCCGCCGGAGCTCCAGCCGGTAGAGCGGAGCCGCGGGGCTGCCGCGCTCCGGCCGGCGCTCTGGCCAGGGGAGTGGGGCCCCGAAGACGACTGCCGCCGGGGTGAGTGCGCGGGGCCCTCTTATGTGCGGGGCCCGATTCTGGGGAATCGGGCGAATCGGCCTAAAGCCGGCCCTGCCTGGGTTCTGTTCCTTCTCTAGCCTGGGCGGGAGGTGGGGGGGTGTGAGTGTGGTCTGGGGTCGCAGGAGGGAGCTGCTTGTCCAAAGTGACCAGTTTCTTTGTGACTGACCCCAGTGTTAGAAAAGGACGAGACTCCCCAGTTCTTGCAGCCCCAGGGATGACGAGGGGGAGCGTTGAGGGGGAGCAGATCATGCAATGAACTCCTGCCAGTGGGGGTAGCTTGCCCTCCCTGTACCCCCGTGGGGGGAGCAGGAGCTGCTCTGGCTGGGGCAGGGATGGGGAGGGAGCAAACAGGCTGGTTAGTGAGAGGCTGCCTTGACCCCAGACTCACGCCTGCTCCCTGCTGGGTTCCAGGATGGCCAGGCTCCTGAGGATGTTCAGGAAGAAGGCTCTGCAGGTGGCCCCAGAGCCTGAGGGAAGCAGCCACCATCTTCCCCAGGAGCGAAGCGGCCCCTCCGTCCCCGCTGGCGGGGAAGAAGCTCCCGGCCGCGCCAGGAGGTGGAAGTGCCCAGCCTTCTGGCGGAGGAAACCCACTCCCGGCGCAGGCGCCGAGGTGGGAGCATCACCTCCCAGGCCAAAATGGAGCTGGGCCAGGCTGCGGCTGGGCAGGCAGGACCCAGCCCAGGGGCGGAACCGGGCAGGGTGGCTCTGGGGCTTGTTGTTGTGTGGGCAGCAGCGGTCCCAGGAGCCCAGCCCCAACTTCCAGCAGGGGGCATCGCCCTGCTCGGTCAGTGAGGACCTTCCAGCCTCCCCAGGGCAGGAGGTGGAGGATCCCTCTGCCAGCCCCAGCAGCTCGGGCCGCTCCCCATCGGACAGCAGCAGCGCCTGCGACTCGGACAGCACCCTGGCCGACGGACGCTTCTGCTTTCTTCCAGGTGAGGAGCCAGGCTGGGCTCAGGGAGGAGTGAGGAGGGGGCTGTGAACACCCTGGGCCCAGGCCCTCGAGCAGTGCTATGGGGGCGGGTCTCCAGCCCAGGTGTCTGGCCTGAGCCATGTGAACCCCACGGACACTAGATGCTGCCACTTTGGTCCTTGGTGCTCCATTGGGCGGGGGTGGGGGGGAGGCACCTCCAAGGGAGTCCAGGACAGTGGGGAGGGTCTCTTTGCTATGGGCTCCTGAAGGAGTTGGGGGCTGATGCCATCACTGAGGGGGGGAGTGTGGGGCCCAATCTGCCCTATGTCCCGGAGGTGGGAAGGGGACACATTGTCCCACCATGCCCCTGTCCTTCCCCCGAGTGGCAGCAGGCATCACCCTGTACCCTTCTCTCCCTGGTGCAGCGTCCGCCAGGGACTCCGAGGACGACGAGGAGGAAGAAGAAGGGGTAGACTTGGTAACAGAGGAGGCTGCTCTCATGAACATCCGAGAGCAGCTCCATGCCCGAGAAAAGGTACAAACGTTCCCCAGCTGTGCTGGAACTGAGATTGTCCTGCTCCTTCCCAGCATCCTGACCCCCTGCAGAAGGTCTTGGCCCTAATGGGGACCTTTCTCCTTCATGATCTGGGACCCCCAAGATGGGGGTGTTTGTCACACACCAGCCGGGGTCTCCTCCCCCCACAGGTACTGTCCCAGTTCCTGACCCTGATTGGGGAGGAGTCATGGGTGATTTGAACAATAGGCAGGTCCCCACTATCCCCCATTCAGGCCTAAGTCCTGCAGCTGGTGTGGCTGGGGCAGGGAGGTCCCTGGCTAACTGGCTCTCTCTCCCCTAACCCCACTCCTGGTGGGTGCAGGACGAGGCGCAGCAGCTCGAGTTCCTGCACGCCGTCTACACCGCGTGCCTCGCTGCCCAGGAGAGAGGGGACTACACATTGGAGCCACACTGCTCGAAGGCGGCTGTGGCGGAGAGGATTGTGGTGAGTGAGACACCGCGCCCGGGAGCTGGAGGGTGGACAGAGATATGGGAGGGGCAGGGGTCTCCCCGGGCCGATGGTTGGGGGATGGCTGGTGCTGGAGGGCAGCTGAGGGCAGGGATTGCTGGGGCTGAAGATTGGGGAGAGGAGACGGGAGAACTAGTGGGCAGGAATCGGAGGAGCGGGAGGCAGCTGGGGGGATCCTGCTGGCTGTGTAATCTCCTCCTTGGGGAGTGTCAGTGAGGCCCGAATCTCACACGCTCCTTTGTCTCCTTTGCGTCTCACAGGAGCTCATTGAGGAGCTTCCTCCTAACTCTCCACCCGGCGCCGTCCTGGCCAACTCCCTCATTGCTGTGGCCAACCTCAGGTACCGAGACCCTCCCGCCCGGTTCCCCTAACCCCGGTGCTGCTCACGCCCGTGGCTGGGAGTCACTGCCCCTCCCACTCCCAGGTCACCTCCCAAGGGTGGCTCCTCTGGTAGAGGTGGCAGGAAGGGTCACTCCCTCTCCTGGCTGCTCTGTTCTTTTCACTCCAGTCACATTGCAATGGCTTTGGGGAGAGGCTGTCTCCCAGGATCAGATACAGGAGGGGCAGCAGGGTCCAGGGAACAGGCGCCATTCCTGCCCTGCCACTGTCGGTCTGGGAAACCTTCGCCTTATCATTCCCTGGCTCGGTGCCTCAGTTTCCATTCTTGCCAGCCTCTGCCTATTTCCCTGCAGTTTCACGTCCGTGTTGGTGCCAGTCCCACCCCCGCACTGCACAGTCTAATACCGGCTCCTCTCTCTTGCCAGCACCATGACACCTGCCCTGGAGCCGGAGCTGGAGACCCACCTCCTCCAAGCCACCCTGCACGCAGTCTTCACCCTGGGCACGCAGACGGACACCAATCAAGTCCAGGTAGATCAGCCAGCTGTTATCCTGCCCGAATCCTTGCTAATTGCCTGCAGTGGGATGTGAATGAGAGAGGCCAGGATATGTGTTTGGGGGTCTCACCAGTGCTTCCCAGAGACCCCTCTTCCCATCCTGTGGCAGGTGTAGCCCCAGTTTCCCTAACTCTGACCCATGGCTCTCCCTTGCTTTGCAGGATCTGCATAGGGTCATACCAGGCCTTCTGGACGCCATGCTGGGGAACCTGCTGGCAAAGACCCCAGACACTGACAAGCTCCACTACATCTTGGAGGTGAGCCCGATGAGGGGGTGGGGGCAATTTTACCTTAACTCTTAGATCCATTTTCCAGTCTGTCCTCCTAGCTGGGCCCCCAGTGGCCGTCCTTGGCCAGGGCAGTCAGTGCAATGCAGTGTCAGGCCCTTCCTCCTTGAAGGACAGAGGAAGGAGCTGGGACTTCACCCAGAGCTCTGCCTGCTTGTGTCGAGCATTAACCACAGGGCCCCCGGCTGGCTTGGGGAGTGAGAGTCTGAACCCCTCCTGGGAGATCCAGAAGATGGTCCTCAGAGAACAGCCACAGCCTCGTTCCTAGAGAAACAGGAGGGCCCCAGAGAATCGGCCCTTGTCTGACGGGCCCCGAGATTCCTGGGGGGATTGTGCTCACACTCAGTCCCTTCACCCAGCCAAGCACTTGAGAGCCAGGGAGGGGGGAGGGGTCTGTCTCCTTCCTGGGGAGCTGTTCAGGAATCAGGAGTTCAGGGAGGATGGGACCAGCCCCGACACCGAGCATTGTCCCAATCTAGAGAGACAATGACAAGCTGTGACCTGCAGGATACAAGCATCGTCCTGGGGGCAAGAGTCCCCTTCTAAAGCTCTGCAGTCAATGAATCAGATATTCCACCCCCACCGCATGCAATATCTCAGCCCCCTTGGGATGGGGGGGGGGGCCATTAGCACTACACATGCACCCCCCCATCAATCCTGAGCTGCCTCCTTTCCCCACAGCACATTAACTACTGGACCGTGTCCAGGGTGCCAGAAGAGAGAGCCAGGGCCATCAGGAGCAGCGCGGCCCTGCTCACGTCCGTCATCTCCCTCCCTGACTTTGACGTAAGTGGCCTCTGAGCCCAGCTTCCTGACTCCAGGCGTAGGGGGGCTGGCTCCAACGGGCTGGAGGATCTGCTGCTGCAGGGGCTGTGGGTTAGGAGTGTTCCTCTTGGGGAGGCAGAGTCAGAGCAGAGAATGAGCCTGGCTTGAGTCAAGTTCTTCTTGTCCTGGTTAAGTGGCGACTCTCGCTTTTAAGGGGAGCATGCTCCAGGTTCTTGCCTTCCTGTCATCCTGGAGCAGCTGGGGAAGCAAATCCTACTGGAGGGCCCTGCCCACATCCCTGTTCTCCGGGCTCCCTTGCGGGCAGAGATAATTAAGGATCCAGCTCTAGCTCCTATCCTCTAGCATCTCCTGCAGAGGGGCTGAGGGGAAGGAGAGTCCTGGCCCGGGCGGGACTGGGAGCTGACAGGAAAATGCTGATGGAGTCCCCTCTCCTTCTCCCTTCCATTAGAACTCAGCCGAATTCCCCAGGATGGGTCACCACGTGGCACAGCTGGCTCTGTTCGTCGGTGACCCAGACGAGGACATCAGCCGGCAGGCCAGGGAGGGGGTTTACCGGCTCTACCAGCTCCTGCTGCGCCAGAGGGGTAAGGAACCCGGCTGGGAACTGGCACCGGTAGACGAGTGAGACTGGGACCCCAGCCAATTTCTCTCCGAGTGACCCCGGCTGGCGGATAAGTCTCTCTCTATCTCTTTCTGTGTTCTCCACCACCCCCGCAGTTCTGTTGGGCTCTGCCCACTGAGCAGCCACCAATGGGATTGGAAGGACACAAGCCCTGCAACCCGAATGACAAATGTGTGTGTGTCTCTCTCTTTCCCAGACCTGAACATCCATGAGGTCGAAGACCTTTGGTGCTGGGACTGGCACCAGGACAGCAGGCTCCTCGGCTATAAGAACACAGCCAGGGTGGGGGAGGTAAGGACACTCTGCTAGGGCATGGCACAGCTCTGCAGGGCGGGTGGCTGCCTCCTGGAGCCACGCGACGGAGTTGCCATTCTAGGCCAGGATTTGGAGCCTGGTTCGGGGCAATCTGCTGAAGCCTCACATCTGGTTGGTTTCAGGTTTTTGCCAAATTTTTCTCGGAGGGGCAGAGAAGATTCTTCCTGCAGACAGCAGTGCTGGCCATGCACGACCCCCTGCTGCGTGTCAGCCAGGCTGGGCTGCTCCTTACTTACTCCCTCCTGGGGCAAGCCCAGCAGCTGATGGGGAACAAGGTGAGCAGCTGCATTAGACTCAGGAGATTGGGGCGGGGCCCAGGCCTCATTCCCATCCTCTGGCCATTCGCCGGCCTGGCAGCAAGGCAACTGGTGGGGAATGAGAGTGAGAGCAGGTGCTCCTGGGAAGGGAAATGAATTCACCTCCATGAGCAGGAGGGAGCCAGCTTGTCCCCGGAGCAGCTCCAGCCCAGCTCTTTAGCAAGGCTAATGAATGACAAGCATTGCCTCAGCACGGACTTCTGTTCTTGGGAAGGGCAGAAGAGTCCTCTACGTGCCCTCTGCGAGCCTCACCTGTCACCCGCGCCACCTCCCAGAGTTGTTCCCA
This sequence comes from Emys orbicularis, assembly GCF_028017835.1. Lineage (NCBI taxonomy): Eukaryota > Metazoa > Chordata > Testudines > Emydidae > Emys > Emys orbicularis. The sequence goes on from NC_088686.1 coordinate 116,929,321, forward strand.
TCACTGGCAGCCTGGGAGGCCAAGGACTGAGGGGTGATGGCGACTGACCGGGCAGTTCTGAGGCACATGGGCGGGGGCTGCTGATCTGCCCCATTCACCAGGGCTGCCATTCTGCGGCTTCAGCCTCAGTGGCTGGGATGACTTGGGGAAAGGTCTCAAGCTCCCCACATCCCACTTCACTGCTGCCAGAATCCCTCCACCTCCCCCCCCCGCTAGAGCCCCCTCCCTGCCCAACCTGGGTGGGGTTGAGGAGAGGGGTCAGAGAACTTGAGCTGTGGATTGGAGGTGGAACAGCTGTCAGGGGCACTGGGTGGGAGGTGGCAGGAGCTCCCCCCTACAAGGAGGTTGTTGGCACTGGAGGTCCCTAGAAAGGACAACAAGACTCCATTCTGGGTGTCAGGAGGGGGACTTCATCCCTCAGAGGTGCGCGGGTGCTGGGTGGAATTGCTGCTGGTCCCAGGTGCCCTTAATTCCCCCTGATTCCACGGGGGCGTCTGAGTCTCTGACAGGTCCTCGTTCCCTTGCAGCAGGAGGACGTCACGGCCAACATAATGAACCAACTTCACATCATCCGGCACTTGCGCCAAGTGCCGGAGGCGCTGCAGGAGTTCTGCCTCCAAGGCCACCAGCAACTCCTCCTCCCTCTAAACGGGGAGTGTAGTGAGACTGAGCGGCCTCCCTCCGAGCAGGAGCGCGAGGGCCCCTCTACACGCCCCTTGGAGGGCGGAGACTATATCGCCCCATCCCCCTCACCTGTTGGCTGGCCACCAGGGCCTCTGGTGGACTCTGTTGCGACTGAGCGGCCTCCCTCCGAGCAGGAGAGCGAGGGACCCCCTACATGCCACTTGGAGGGCGGAGCCTATATCGCCCCGCCCCCCTCACCATAAGGACCGGGACGTGGCCGGAAACATAAAAGGCCGGCCCTGCACCACAGTTGGGGGACAGCCTGCAACAGAGGAGGACACTTGACCTGTTCTCCAGAGGCCCCTAACCCTAACCCTAACCCCAGACATGGACGAGGACCGGCCCGGAGTACCCGCTGCGGTTTACCCCGAGGAGCCGGAAGAGGCCTGGAGGCCGCAGGTACCAAACCCCGGGGAGGCAGGAAGTAGCCCAGGGGCAGCCCGGGAGCTGCTGGCTGCAGGGCCCGGCGCGACTCAGTCGGCGTGTTGCGGCTGGATCCCCGCCGACGCAGGGGCAACCAATCCTGCCCCTGCCAGCGCCTTGGGCTGGGACGCGGGGGAGGAGGGTGGGCTCGCGTCCCCCTGCCACCCCACCCCGGGTGGCTGACCCCCTACATGGTGCAAGGAGGCTCTAGCCCAGGACAGGAACTGTTTGTTGGCTGGCCACCGGGGCCCCGCCCAGACTAGAGCCAGCCCTGTCAAGTCTGTCTGTTTGCTGGCTGCCAGGGTTCCACCCAGGCCAGGGCCCACCCTGGAAGTCTGGTTGTTTGTGGGGTGCTTGGGCCCCGCCCAGGCCTGAGCCACCCCTGATACACTGCGTTGAGGGGCTGACCACTTGAGCGACCTCAGCCCAGCAGCGCCGGCTCTACCATTTTTGCCGCCCCAAGCAAAAAAAACAACAACAACGCTCGGACTGCCAAAGCGAGCAAAAAGAAAACCAAAAAAACCCCCAACCACTCGGACTGCCGCCACCCGAACTGCCGAAGCAGAAAAAAACCCAACAACAACGCTCGGACTGCCGCCACCCGAACTGCCGAAGTGCAAAAACCAAAAAAGTCGCCCGGCCTGTGCTGCCCCAAGAATGGACGGAATGCCGCCCCAGGCATGTGCTTCCTCCGCTGGTGCCTGGAGCCGGCCCCGCAGCCTGGTTGGGACAGCTGATCGCTGAGGGGGCTTGGCTTTAGCTGCTGGGCCTGTGAGCCTAGACCAGGGGTCTCAAACTCGGATGACCCCGAGGGCCGCATGAGGACCAGTTCATTGGCCCAATGGCCGCATCACTGACACCCCCCCCTCGCTGCCCCCAGCCCTGCCCCCAGAGGGGGCAGGAGGGGTGTGGCAGGGGCTCAGGGCGGGAGTTGAGGTGCAGGGGGCTCAGGGCAGGGAGTTGGAGGGGTGAGGCAGGGGGTGCAGTAGGGGGCTCTGGGCAGGGGGTTGGGGTGCAGGAGGGAGTGTGGGGTGTGGCAGAGGGTTGGGGTTCAGACGGGGCTCAGGGCAGGAGGTTGGCTGCAGAAGGGGTGGGGGATGCAGCAGGGGGCTCAGGATAGGGAGTTGAGGTGCAGGAGGGAGTGTGGTGTATGGCAGAGGGTTGGGGTTCAGATGGGGCTCAGGGTAGGAGGTTGGGGTGCAGAAGGGGTGGGGGATGCAGAAGGGGGCTCAGGATAGGAAGTTGGGGTGCAGGAAGGATGTGGGATGTGGCAGGAGGCTCAGGGCAGGGGGTTGGGGTGTGGGGTGCAGGAGGGAGTGTGAGGTATGGCAGAGGGTTGGGGTGCAGGCAGGGGGCTCATGGCAGGGGGTTGGGGTGCAGGCAGGAGGCTCAGGGCAGGGGGTTGGTGTGTGGGGTGCAGGAGGGAGTGCGAGGTGTGGCAGAGGTTGGGGTGCAGGCAGGGGGTTGGGGTGCAGGACGGCATTGGGCTCTGGCCCGGAGAAATAGCCCCGCAGGCCGCGTGTTTGAGACCCCTGGCCTAGACAGAGCACTCAGGTATTTCCATCAGCCTGCTCAATGGCAAATGCAGCCCCCCAAAGAAGTGAAGAAGAGTGGAAGTGAAAGAGTAAAGCTGGACCATCCGCTGAGCTGCTGCACTCAAGTGAGCAGAGCCGGGGAGAGAAGAGGGAGAACTCGAAGGTGGCTGGCGGCAGTAGGGAGGAGAAGCAGTTTGGGAGCCAGGAGAGGAGAAATAAATCGTTAATGACAAATGCTGCCGGCTCTCTCTTGTGTGTTGAAGGTTGAAAAGGGGTCTCGTTACTATCACGCTAACCTTTAACATAGCTGTGTATGATGGGGGGAGGGGTCTATAAAGGTAAGAGGTCACTCTAGGGGCTTGAAGTCCCAGATTCTGGGGCTATTGCCTCCTTCTACCAGCTGATCTCAACCCAGCAACTCCCTCAGGTGGTAGCAGTAGTGAGCTCTTGTCCTCCTTTTCCGGACTAGCCACCAGAAAAAGGACACGATCCATCTGGCCAAGGAAAGAGAGAGGCAGTGTTGCCTGTTAACATGGCTCTTGTGGGGGAGCACGGCAGGTTACTTTGGACTAGGTAGGAGCCACATGTCTCCAAACCTTCACCTCCCGAGGCTCCAGAGACTTCGCTCCCGATCCCAGAGCGTCCTCAGAGTCCTAAAAAATAACAGGAGTACTTGTGGCACCTTAGAGACTAACAAATTTATTAGAGCATAAGCTTTCGTGGGCTACAACCCACTTCTTAGTCCTAAAGCGCCAGATGGAATCTGGCCTCTCCCCCCACCTCAGCAGTCCAGAAAATGTTATTTGTAGACATGTTCTGTGTCCTCTCCTGCCACACTCCCCTGTTGGTGACTAATGTAGTCACAGAGTCCAGGCTCGGATATTAGGGAACACTATTTCACTAGGAGGGTGGTGAAGCACTTGAATGGGTTACCTAAGGAGGTGGTGGAATCTCCATCCTTAGAGGTTTTTAAGGCCTGGCTTGACAAAGCTCTGGCTGGGATGATTTAGTTGGGATTGGTCCTGCTTTGAGCAGGGGGTTGGACTAAATGACCTCCTGAGGTCTCTTCCAACCCTGATATTCTATGATGTCTCTGTCCCTCTTTTATACTTTCTTTCAGTTGCTAGAAAGATCTTTGCTGTGTCATGGGGGTCAGGCAGTCCCATTGGTCAGGCAGTATCCCACTGACTAAGTGCCCTCTCCAAGGAGTCTCTCAGAGAGTGGATTCTTCCTGATGGGCCATCAACACCTTTCTGGCCCTCCTTTGTTTCTACTGTAAAGCTGGCTGTGGGCATCTCCCAACCTCACAACATATTTCAGAAACACACATAGAGCATAACTTCCCATACAGTGACAGCACATCCAATCCAACAGGTTATGAATGTTCAACAGATCCAGACATTTTACATACCACCTCACAAGGCATGCATAATACAAAACATCTCATAATCATATCACAGGGGTGAATACTGTGTGCTACTGAGAGATACAGGGGTCCAGAGTGTCAGTGTATCATGGCCAATGGCAGTAAAAGCCCAAAGGAGATGCTCCCCTGGAACAGCCTTTGGTGACAGCAAGGTCCCCACTGAGAACTTCAGTGCGACTCTGCAGCTGTTACCCAGCTGTCCCACCCCAGCATCAGCTGCAACTCAGTGCTTTTTGGGTGGCTTCATGCTGGCTGCATGCCTAGACAGCAGATAAAATCTGCGAAATCTGGGACTAGGAAGGAATTTCCCCCAGGTCAGATTGGCAGAGACCTGGGGGGAGGGGTCGCCTTCCTCTGCAGCATGCGGCACAGGTCACTTGCAGGTTTAAACTAGTGTCAATGGTGGATTCTCTGTAACTTGAAGTCCTTAAACCACGACTGGAGGACTTCAGTAACTCAGCCAGAGGTTAGGGGTCTATTACAGCAGTGGGTGGTGAGGTTCTGTGGCCTTCAATGTACAGGAGGTCAGACTAGATGACCTTCTGACCTTAAAGTCTATGAGTCTTATTGAGTGGTTCACCCTTAATGTAAAGAACCAAAACCTGGGAAATACCAGACAGGAGACCATCAAACAGGAGTAAAAAGCAGTAAAAAGCCTCAGCAAAGAGCTCCAGGATACATAGCAGGGCTCATGTGGCAGTGAGTTCCAAAGACAAAAGGACCCATTCATAAGATCACGTTATCTGAAGAAGCCACCCTAGAGACAGCTGCATCTCAGCGCTGGGCGAGCCATCCCCATGTAGTATTGCTGTGCTGCTGTTCCTCAGCTGTCCCACCCCAGAGGTGACTGCATCTCAGCCCCAGGTGACCATTACCCAGCAGTGGAAAGAGTTGAATATTTGCTAAGGGTTTTTGTTTTCAGTTCTAAGAAATACCTCATTTCTGAGAAGAGGCAGTTGGGATGTCATTTCTGGACGGAGAGACAGTGGTAACATCCAGAAATTCACAAGGGGGTGTATCTCTGGCCAAACTGTCCCCCTCCCTCTTCCCCCCAAGTTGGTCACAGTTCCTGACACTTTCAGTGCCCTTTAAAGCACGTGCACTTCCAGACCCTGCTGCGCCGAAGAGCCCGTGGGGGGATCTGGGGAATGAAGATTCTCTGCACCCTCCAGTCTCTGTCACTTGCTTTTCCAGCCTGGCCCCACCTCTCCGGGCCTCTCTGTGCTCCCCTCCCACAGGCCCACTGCCTCCCACTCCCTCGCACTACCAATGTGAGAGCAGGGCCGCCCCACCCACCTTCAAACCCCCACCAGCTGGGCTGCTGGGAGGATGAGACACAGGGAGTTACGCTTTTGTTTCTCAGAAACAAAAAATTTTGCCCGGACAGAGAGAAGCGAAGATTTGGCCGGGTAAGAGCAGGGGACGGAGGGGGGAGGGCGTGTGGAGGGTGTTTGCCCCCAATCTAGCCCATCCCCCCCCAAGGAGCAGGATTGTCCCCCCCACTCTATCCCCCCCCACCAAGGGGCAGGATCGTCCCCTCTGCTCTATTCTCCCAGGTTGCAGGATTGTCCCCCGCAGTCTATTCCCCACCCATGGGGCAGGATCGTCCCTGCCTGTTCCCCATGTTTCACCCTCCCTAACTGTGCTAGGGCATTGCCAAGTCACATGATTAGTCTTGGCTCTCTGTGGGGTGGAAATTCCCAGCAGCTGGGGGTGGGGGGGTGGGACAGGGGCAGTTCGGACCTCACCCTCTGTCCAGCAGAAAGACTGGCACAGGCAGCGGCTAATCTACCCCCAACGCTGGGTCTGGCTCATGGCGTGATTTGAAACACTGTCAAACTCTGACCAGTTCAACCAGCTAAAACCAGGGCAAACCCTTGGGCACGTGGAATCCCCCAGAACAGTGGCTTGTCTTGCGTTAGCCGCAATCAGGACATTTACAGGCACAAGCTAATCTATGGAAGGAGAGCCGGCCCCTCAGATGTTCACCCCCCCCACACACACACACAAAAGAGGGGTTCTATATATTTGCTTGCCGGTCTTTGGAGCCGCTTTTCCAGCCCTTGCCACTGGAGGGAGAAGCTGGAAAAGGGGCTCCAAAGACCAGCAAGCAAATATATAGAACCCCTCTTTTTTATTGGGGGGGGTGAACATCGAGGGAGCTAGCTCTTTCCGTGGGTTAGTTTGTGCCTGTGATGCGCACTGCTTTGCCTTATCACAGCGCAGCAATCCCATGCCTCCAGCAGCTGGGGATTGCAGGAAAACCCCAACTGCCCTGTGAATCTGGCAACTTTTCGGTGGATGAAATCCTGATAGATTATGTCCAAAGAGGGAGGGAAACAAAATTCCCATTTTCTATCTTGACGGGGGGGGGTCCACTTAGGATGAAAAAACGAATTGGGCCGGCCCTGGTGCTTGCTCAGGAGACATCACTGATGGTAGGACAGATAGAGCCGGTCCCCTTTGTGGCACATCGGTGGCTGGGAGGGATCCCAGGGTGGGAAACTGGGGAGTCTCCAGCAGAAAAAGAGGAGACTTTGGTGCTCCGGGACCAGAGCCCAGCGCTAGGGGAATAGGGTGAGGCCAGGGCATGTTCTTTCCCTTTTCTGTGCCTCAGTTTCCCCCACCCAATGCCCAGGGCTCTGTGGGGGTGAGAGGGTGAATTTGCTCTCATGCCAGCTGGAGGAAAGCTCGGCCAGTCAGCACCCAACTCACTGCATGATGGGAAGGAAGCTATTTCCTTGTTAGGCCCTGAACGTGGCCTTTCCTAAGGCCGAGCTCGGTGCCTCCCGGACTCGGGCTCCAGCAGCCCCTGTGTCTCCCCAGCTGCCCTCGGCAGCGAGTCGGACTGAGATCAAACTCCTCTTAAAGGCTTGTGCCCCTGCCGGGCGTGGCACTGCCAGTGATTAACCCCTGGCACACGGCATCTTCCAGGCTGTAGGCAGCAGAGAAAAGCCCAGTGTCACCAACAGCCCCAGCGCTAGGGTAGGCTGGGCACAAGCCAACACCACGTGCTGTGATACGGCCAAAGAGCGTCGGCCATGCTCCCAGCTCGGGCGGGGGGAGGGGGCTCTCCAGGGACGCAGAGACGCTGACAGCGTGCAGGGGCCCATGGGGGATAAGTAGCTGGACGTGAGCTCCCGTGCGACAGTGTGGCCAAAGGAGCTAAGGATGCCCAAACAGGGGAATCGCGCGTAGAAGCAGAGAGGTCAGTTTACCTCTGGATTTGGCGCTGGTGCGACCGCTGCTGGGGTCCTGTGTCCAGTTCCGGTGCAGTTCAAGAAGGATGTGAATATATTGGAGAGGGGGCAGAGGGGGGCCACGCGAATGGTTAAAGGATTACAAAACGGGGCCTGGAGTGATAGACCCCAGGAGCTCAAGCTATTTAGCTTTGCAAAGAGAAGCTCCCACCTCCCGGGGTGACTTGACTCCAGTCTAGAAGCACCTACACGGGGATCAAATATTTAATAATGGTCTCTTCAGGCTAGCAGAGAAAGCTGTAACATGATCCATTGGCTGGAAGTTGAAGCTGGACACATTCAGCCTGGAAAGAAGATGTCCGTATTTACCAGGGAGGTGAATTAACCATGGGAACAATGTACCAAGGAGTGCGGTGGGATGTGTTTCATCGAGGTGGCATGTGTTTCTAAGAGATCTGCTCTCGTTCAAACAGGAATTAACTGGGGGCAGTTCTCTGGCCTGTTATCCAGGAGCTCAGCCTTGGACCCTCCTGGCCTGGGAATCTACCAATCTCTGCCATGACTTCTTGGAATCCGTGTTCTCGCTCTGGTGCTGCCCGGGGGACAGGAACACAAAGTGGGCAGGTAAACTGAGTCACGCAGCTTGTTCACAGAAATATTCCCATGTTCTCCCGCTCCTCCCCAGACTCCTGCTGCCAGGAAGGGGCACACCTGGGCTACAGATCAGCCATCCTGCAGCAGAGCCCTTCTGCTCCGGGTGCCAGGTCCTGACCCAGTAGGTTCCCCCCACTCAGCGGGTCTGGAGAGATGCAGCAACTCCGGGAGGACATCACCTGCTCCATCTGCCTGGATGTCTTGGATGATCCCATTTCGATCAAGTGCGGCCACAACTTCTGCCAGGGCTGCCTCGTGGCTCACTGGCGCGGGATCTCGGCCTGGGGACCCAGCTGCCCTGAGTGCCGGGCTCCCTGCTCCAGGGACAGGATGATCCCGGATACGAGGCTGAGAGCCCTGGGGGAGAAAATCACAGCACCCCTGCGGGAAGAGATGGAGCCAGTTAGACCAGACAGGCTGAATCAGGGGAAAGGGGTGCAGGCTCTCACAGGCCCCAGGGCGGGGACTGGCTGGATCAGGGGGTGGGGAATGGGACACGGGGCCTTTCCTCCCTAGGGGGCGCAACCTCTGATTTGGGGGACAGGGGACTGGCTGGCTCACGGGGGGTGGAAACGGCTCAAGAGGATCTGATCTGAGGGGCAGGAGCCTAGTTGGCTCAGGGGTGGGGTCCCAGCTCTGACCCTGCTCTCTCCCAGCAGCAGGGGCCGGGGGCTCAGCCGGAGCCGGGGCGCCGGTGCAGCTGGTGCGTCTGGACGAAGAAGGGGGCCTGATCCTGGACGAGGAGGCCCTGAGCCGCTGCCTGGAGTAGTGTGGGGTGGGGGACGCCCCCGTCTGCCTGGTGTCCATCATCGGGGAGCAACGCCGGGGCAAATCCTTCCTGATGCACTGCCTGCTGCGCCGGCTCCAGCGCCAGGTGAGTGGGGACGGGATCCCCAGCTAAGGCTCCGCCCCTTGAACCACAGACCCCGCCCACCGCAGATAAGGCCCTGCCCCCTGAACCACAGACCCTGTCCACCCCAGATAAGGCCCTGCCCCCTGAACCACAGACCCCGTCCACCCCAGATAAGGCCCTGCCCCCTGAACCACAGACCCCGCCCACCCCAGATAAGGCTCTGCCCCCTGAACCACAGACCCCGCCCACCCCAGATAAGGCCCTGCCCCCTGAACCACAGACCCCGCCCACCCCAGATAAGGCCCTGCCCCCTGAACCACAGACCCCGCCCACCCCAGATAAGGCTTGCCCTCCGCAGGAAGGGCCTCTGCTCCCTCACCACAGGCCTATGTTGCCAGGTGTCCAGTTTTCAGTCGAAAAGGGAACCTGGCAGCATCCAGTCAGCACAGCTGACCGGACACCAAAAGTCCGGTTGGTCACAGTAACCGGCCTCTGCCACTGGGGGGCAGCTGGAGCCACATGGAGGAGCTGCTCTCTGCTCAGCTGCTGAAGCCTGACAGAGCAGTGGCTGGCTTCTGGACCAGGCTCCAAGAAGAAGGTGCCACCGCCCGGGGGGAAGGGATCCTGCCCACCCCTCCTTCTGTCCCACTGTGCCCTCACTGCCCCCGCCCTGGGCCCTCGGTATGGGGACCAACCCCTCCCTGCCCCCTTGTGCCAGGGACCAACCCCTGCTGTGCCCCATCAGCTCCTCCCAGCGGCAGCCGGTGAGTCCCAGGAGAGGGGGGAGTGTGTGCGGAGAGCGAGCGAGACAGAAGGAGTGGGGGTTCTTCTCATTGATGTCTAGCGCATCCCCTGAAATTTCCGAATTGATCATATGTGGTCTCAAAAAGTTATCATGATACAGACAGACAAAGAGAAATGCCATTGAGTTGTGTGTTAGGCCTTTTACTTCACTTGGCCGATTAACTTCTATAATTGGTAATTTTATCTTCATTAATAGCTGCCAATTATTGGTTACTTGTTAGTCACTATTGGCTGCCAGCTGTTGGTTATTTAGTACCCACCATTAGCTGTCAGATTATTTCATAGTGACAGTGTGGAGAAATGGAAAATAAAAGTTTTGCTGAAAAATGGAAAACTGACAAAATCAGAATCTTTTCATGAAAATTTCCATTTTCAAAGAACAGCCAAATGTTAGTATCTCTTGGGTGTCTCTCTTCACATTTTTAGGGAGCTATCATTGTTTCTCAGGTTTCAATCTTCAGTTTTCCGTCTTTGTCACCTGTGGGGGGATCTTTTGTTCAAGATGGAAAAAAAATTCCTTGTCTCTCTCTCGCTGCATCGCAGATGTTCGTTCATGTTGCGAAGGAGGTCGGAGAGACCTGCAGTCTGCCCCCAATCCAGGTGAGTCCTCGTTTCCCATCAACCCAATGCTGGTTCCACCCCCCACTCCCATCACCCCCACCTGATTCTTATTATTCATTGTCTCTATTGCCAGAGCACCTCAGACCCCCCCTTCCTAGACCAGAACCCCATTGTGCCAGGTGCTGGTCAAACCCCGAACAAACAGCCAGTCCCTGCTCCCATTATTCTACCTCCACGCTCACGTCATGCTCAGGATCTCGATGTCGGTGGCGGGGTTCGGCAGCAGCCTCCAGCTCTGGTCTCCTCTCTGTGCTCCCAGCCCCAGTGTGACCCTCCTCCTGCGCTCTCTGTTGCAGGGTCTGGACCTGTTGGTGCGAGATTGGCAGCTCTCCGAAGCCTACGGCGCAGAAGAGGGACAGGAGTATCTCAAAGACATATCACAGAAAAGGACCTAGGGGTCACAGTGGACGAGAAGCTGGATATGAGTCAACAGTGTGCTCTTGTTGCCAAGAAGGCTAACGGCATTTTGGGCTGTATAAGTAGGGGCATTGCCAGCAGATCGAGGGACGTGATCGTTCCCCTTTATTCGACATTGGTGAGGCCTCATCTGGAGTACTGTGTCCAGTTTTGGGCCCCACACTACAAGAAGGATGTGGAAAAATTGGAAAGAGTCCAGCAGCGGGCAACAAAAATGATTAGGGGTCTGGAGCGCATGACTTATGAGGAGAGGCTGAGGGAACTGGGATTGTTTAGTCTCCAGAAGAGAAGAGTGAGGGGGGATTTGATAGCAGCCTTCAACTAGCAGAAGGGGGGTTCCAAAGAGGATGGAACTCGGCTGTTCTCAATGGTGGCAGATGACAGAACAAGGAGCAATGGTCTCAAGTTGCAGTGGGGGAGGTCTAGGTTGGATATTAGGAAACACTATTTCACTAGGAGGGTGGTGAAGCACTGGAATGCGTTACCTAGGGAGGTGGTGGAGTCTCCTTCCTTGGAGGTTTTTAAGGCCCGGCTTGACAAAGCCCTGGCTGGGATGATTTAGTTGGGAATTGGTCCTGCTTTGAGCAGGGGGTTGGACTAGATGACCTCCTGAGGTCCCTTCCAACCCTGATATTCTATGATTCTATGAAGTGCCTAGGCAAGTCTCCCCAGGTATAAGGAGTCGAGTCCTTCACGCTGTCTGGACTGATTTCCAAGAGATCCCTCAGCCTGAGGTTCGTGTTTCTGAAGTTCATGATTCTCAGCTAGGACAGGACCGTCTTCACGGCTCTTCTCCCTGCAGACGGACACGAAGGCGTCACCACCCAGGATGGCGTCACAGCTCAGCGCCAGCTGCACCTTGGCCTCCTCTATGTCTCCGTTCCCAAGATTTAGGCCTCAAGGCTTCACCCCCCTGAGGAAGAATCTCCCCATGCGCCCAGTCACAGACCAGGGAAATAGCTATAGTCCCAGCGGTGATTCCTCCTGCAGCTGGGCCTGGGCCTGGCCCTGCCATGCTCACCTCCGGGAGCTGAGGCCAGTGTGTGAATACAGGGACAGACACCAGCCTTTTCCAAACGCCAGCTCCGTTCATCTCAACGGAGGGGCCCAAAGCCTAAGAAGCAAAGGGATCTAACCCACCCAACCGTTCACACCCCTCTGTCTCAGCTAACACTTAGGGAGGCTTCCCTTACCCAGACCCCACTCCCCACTCCCGGGGCTGGGTGTCCCACACCGAGATGTAGGTGGTGCAACCTCATGGTCAGAGCAGGAGTCTGGCCTAGTGGTCAAAGCAGAGCTGGAGGGCAGAAGCGGAGGTGCGGTCGGGAGGCCAACCAAGGGTCAGAGCCAGGGGTTCAAGGCAGGCAGGGCATAGGGCTGGAGCAAAGCAGCCAAGGTGTGGAGCCGGGGCTGTACAGGAAGCAGGTCTGACAAAGCTAATACATGAAGTGTTTGTAAAACAGTCCTGGCACCTTCCACATCCTTCACAGGTGGACAATACACAGGGGATGGGCAGGCGCTCGGGCGCAGCGGGTGTATGGAGATGGAGACGCTGGATGGAAGAACCAGGGGAATGTGGAGGGCCCTGACTGACTTCCTCATCGGCCGAGTCAGCCCGTGGTCAGGGATGGAATGGGCCATGGAGACCCAGCTCCTGTTTCCCGTATCTGGACCGTATCTGCAGGAACTTTGTTGGGAGATGTCTCTGGAGCCTCAGGTCTGCTCCCCTCCACTGATGCGGCAGGTCCTGGTGTCTCGGCTCTGCTCTCCAGTGTTGAGGCAGAGTCTGGAGTTGCCCCATCTAAGGATCCAGAAGAGAAACCTGCTCAGATGCCTTCGATCAGCGGTTCTCAAACTGTGGGTCAGGACCCCAAAGTGGGTCACAACCCCATTTTAATGGGGTCACCAGGGCTGGTGTTAGACTTGCTGGGCCCAGAGCCCAAAGCCAAAGCCCCAGCCCCACCTCCTTGGGTAGCGGGACCAGAGGTGAAAGTAAGCCGGTATGGCCCGGAACGGCGTACCAGCAAGAGCCAGTACGCCGTGCCGGACCAGACTGACTGGTGATTTAAAGGGCCCGAGGCTCCCTGCAGTGGCCAGAGCCCTGGGCCCTTTAAATCACCTCCTAAGCCCCGCTGGCAGAGCCCTGGGGTAGCGGCGGCAGGGCTCCGGCCGCTGCGGGGAGCCCCTGGCCCTTTAAAGCGCCGCCCGAGCCCCGCTGCCGGAGCCCTGGGGTAGCGGCGGCAGGGCTCCCATAGTGATTTAAAGGGCCTGGAGCTCCGCTGTGGTAGCGGTCGGAGCCCTGGGCCCTTTAAATCACCCCGAGCCCTGAGGCTCCCAGCCGCCTCTGCAGCTGGGAGCTCAGGGGGTGATTTAAAGGGCCCGGGGAATTTAAAGGCCCCGCCTCTTCCGGTTGAGGCCACGCCCCCTGCACAGGACTCCGGAGTACCGGTAAGTCCTTTAAGTTACTTTCACCCCTGAGCGGGACCCAGTCTTCAGTATTAGCCCTGCGTGGCAGGGCTCGGATTAGAGGTCCCCCTGCTGGGGCTAAAGCCCTTGAGCTTCGGCTTTTCCCCCTCCCATACCCTGACCGAGGTGGCAAGGCCCAGGCTTTGGTCCCCGCTCCTGGGATCGTGAAGTAATTTTTGTTGTCAGAAGGGGGTCACAGTGCAATGAAGTTTGAGAACCCCTGACCTAGACCTTCCCAGTGCCCCTGTGTCCTCAGTGTCTGTCTCCCACAGCCCCATGTTAGGTGGGGTGAGGGTGCAGGACTGACAGATGGAGCATGAACCAAGGCAGAGCCATGGAATGGGAGTTGTGTTTGCAGCCCAGACACCAGGGTGATGGAAGCCCGGGACACACACAACAGGTTGCATTCCATTCACTACAGATGGTATAAACTTTTATACAGGGTAAGCTCATGTTGTTCGCCCTCTTTCTCAAAGTAAAGAGAGAGATGCACAGCTGCTTGCCCCTCCCCCCCAGGTAACAATGATCTACACTGGGTTTATTAACAAACAAAAGTGATTTTGTTTAGTATAAAAGGTAGGATTTAAGTGGTCATAAGAGATAGGAGCCAGAACAAAGCAGGTTACTAAGCAGAAATAAGCAGAACATGCAAACGAAACTAGATTCACTAAAAACTGGTTACAAATAATAAGTTCTCGCCCTAGATGTGGTTCTAATAATCTTTGCGCAGACTGGACACCTTTCCAGCCTGGGTCCAGCCCTTCCTCCTGGTCAGCCTTAGACGTTTCCAGCAGTCATCTTGGGTGGGGTCCCCAGGGAGAACTGGCCACCTGGATGATCTCACTCCTCACCCTTAAATAGGATTGGCATCAGGCGGGAGTCCACTGTTTCAATTTGACCCCTTCCCAGCTCCTCATGGAAAAGTACATGGTTTAAGATGGATTCCAGTATCAGGTGACATGGTCACATGACTCTGCAAGACCCCTGATAGCCCCTTCCCATGGGCTTACAGGAAAAACAAGTCCAGTTTACAGTTCATTGGCAAGAAAACAATGGGCCATCAAGATCCTGAAGTACCTTTAATGGCCCTCACTTAGCATGACTACATTGATTCCTCCTGTCTTCAACACTGGGCTGGACTCTTCCTAAGGGCCATTGACTGGGGGGGAAGCGGGTGGCTCAGTGGTAGGGGTTTTGGGAGCCCCAATTGTACCAGGCGCTGCACAGACAAGAGATAGTCCCAGTGCCAAAGAGCTCACAGTGTAAACAGACAAGTTTTATCTTCCCCATTTTGTACATGGGGAAACTGAGCCCCAGAGACATGCAGTGACTTGTCCAATCACATGAAGCATCTATGGCAGACCCAGGCATAGAACCCAGGAGTCCTGGCTCTCAGCCCTGCACTCGGGTGACAAGATCTGCTCAATTCTTCCTGCATTTCACCAGCATTCTCCTATCATTCCTACAAACCTAGCCCGGAGCCTTGAAAACTGTCCATCCCCGGGACAGTATACATTCCACACATACCCTGGATCATTCCCAGAGGCGCAGTGGGGCCTGGGAGCCAGGACTCCTGGGTTCTGTGCTTGACTCTGGAGACTTTGGGATTGTCACCTCAATCTGGCTGCTCAGCGGGGTGGAGAATGTCACACAGGTCCCTCTCTCTTTTAGTCTGCAGAAGAGAAGAACGAGAGGGGATTTGATAGCTGCTTTCAACTACCTGAAGGGGGGTTCCAAAGAGGATGGATCTCGGCTCTTCTCAGTGGTGGCAGATGACAGAACAAGGAGCAATGGTCTCAAGTTGCAGTGAGAGAGGTCTAGGTTGGATATTAGGAAACACTATTTCACTAGGAGGGTGGTGAAGCACTGGAATGGGTTACCTAGGGAGGTGGTGGAATCTCCTTCCTTAGAGGTTTTTTAGGTACGGCTTGACAAAGCCCTGGCTGGGACCATTTAGTTGGGGTTGGTCCTGCTTTGAGCAGGGGGTTGGACTAGATGACCTCCTGAGGTCCCTTCCAACCCTGATATCCTATGATTCTCCTCTCAGGGGCTCGGACTCCAATCCAGCCCCAGGGCAGGGGACTGGCTGACTCTGGGGTGTGGAGAATGGGACATTGGGCATTTCCCCTCTAGAATGTGACAGCTCCAACAGTGTGTCAGCTGTTTATGAAGTGTTGCCAATTGCAGTTCACACCTTTGGGCTAAGCAGAGATCAGGACCGGCCCATTCCTGGCTGTGACATTTGACATTGAATCAAGTTAAGAAGTTCCTTTGTGTACGAATAACAACCCCAGAGATTGACTGTAGTCATGAGCGGCCTTTGCACCTTATCTATCTATCCCCATTCACCCCATCTATCTATCTATCTATCTATCTATCTATCTATCCCCATACACCCTTCTCTATCTATCTATCTATCTATCTACCCCCATACACCCTTCTCTATCTATCTATCTACCCCCATACACCCTTCTCTATCTATCTATCCCCATACACCCTTCTCTATCTATCTATCTATCCCCACACACCCTTCTCTATCTATCTATCTATCCCCACACACCCTTCTCTATCTACCCCCATACACCCTTCTCTATCTATCTATCTATCCCCACACACCCTTCTCTATCTATCTATCTATCTATCCCCACACACCCTTCTCTATCTACCCCCATACACCCTTCTCTATCTATCTACCCACCCCCAAAAACCCTTCTCTATCTATCTATCTATCTATCTATCCCCATACACCCTTCTCTATCTATCTATCTATCTATCTATCTATCTACCCCCATACACCCTTCTCTATCTATCTATCTACCCACCCCCATACACCCTTCTCTATCTATCTATCTACCCACCCCCATACACCCTTCTCTATCTATCTATCTATCCCCATACACCCTTCTCTATCTATCTATCTATCTATCTATCTATCCCCATACACCCTTCTCTATCTATCTATCTATCCCCATACACCCTTCTCTATCTATCTATCTATCTATCCCCATACACCCTTCTCTATCTATCTATCTATCTATCTATCTATCCCCATACACCCTTCTCTATCTATCTATCTATCCCCATACACCCTTCTCTATCTATCTATCTATCTATCCCCATACACCCTTCTCTATCTATCTATCTATCCCCATACACCCTTCTCTATCTATCTATCTATCTATCTATCTATCTATCCCCATACACCCTTCTCTATCTATCTATCTATCTATCCCCATACACCCTTCTCTATCTATCTATCTATCTATCCCCATACACCCTTCTCTATCTATCTATCTATCTACCCCCATACACCCTTCTCTATCTATCTATCTATCTACCCCCATACACCCTTCTCTATCTATCTATCCCCACACACCCTTCTCTATCTATCTATCTATCTATCCCCACACACCCTTCTCTATCTATCTATCTACCCCCATACACCCTTCTCTATCTATCTATCTACCCCCCCCATACACCCTTCTCTATCTATCTATCCCCATACACCCTTCTCTATCTATCTATCTATCTATCTATCTATCCCCATACACCCTTCTCTATCTATCTATCCCCATACACCCTTCTCTATCTATCTATCTATCTATCTATCTATCTATCTATCTATCCCCATACACCCTTCTCTATCTATCTATCTATCTATCTATCCCCATACACCCTTCTCTATCTATCTATCTATCTACCCCCATACACCCTTCTCTATCTATCTATCTATCTACCCCCATACACCCTTCTCTATCTATCTATCCCCTCACACCCTTCTCTATCTATCTATCTATCTACCCCCATACACCCTTCTCTATCTATCTATCTACCCACCCCCAAACACCCTTCTCTATCTATCTATCTATTCCCATACACCCTTCTCTATCTATCTATCTATTCCCATACACCCTTCTCTATCTATCTATCTACCCCCATACACCCTTCTCTATCTATCTATCTATCTACCCCCATACACCCTTCTCTATCTATCTACCCCCATACACCCTTCTCTATCTATCTATCTATCTATCTATCCCCACACACCCTTCTCTATCTATCTATCTATCTACCCCCATACACCCTTCTCTATCTATCTACCCCCCCCATACACCCTTCTCTATCTATCTATCTACCCCCATACACCCTTCTCTATCTATCTATCCCCATACACCCTTCTCTATCTATCTATCTATCTACCTATCCCCATACACCCTTCTCTATCTACCCCCATACACCCTTCTCTATCTATCTATCTACCCCCATACACCCTTCTCTATCTATCTATCCCCTCACACCCTTCTCTATCTATCTATCTACCCCCATACACCCTTCTCTATCTATCTATCTACCCACCCCCAAACACCCTTCTCTATCTATCTATCTATTCCCATACACCCTTCTCTATCTATCTATCTTTTCCCATACACCCTTCTCTATCTATCTATCTACCCCCATACACCCTTCTCTATCTATCTATCTATCCCCATACACCCTTCTGTATCTATCTATCTATCTATCAATCTATCTATCCCCATACACCCTTCTCTATCTATCTATCTATCTACCCCCATACACCCTTCTCTATCTATCTATCTATCTACCCCCATACACCCTTCTCTATCTATCTATCTACCCCCATACACCCTTCTCTATCTATCTACCCCCATACACCCTTCTCTATCTATCTATCTATCTATCCCCACACACCCTTCTCTATCTATCTATCTATCTACCCCCATACACCCTTCTCTATCTATCTATCTACCCCCCCCATACACCCTTCTCTATCTATCTATCTACCCCCATACACCCTTCTCTATCTATCTATCTATCCCCATACACCCTTCTCTATCTATCTATCTATCTATCTATCTATCTATCCCCATACACCCTTCTCTATCTATCTATCTATCTATCTATCTATCCCCATACACCCTTCTCTATCTATCCCCATACACCCTTCTCTATCTATCTATCTATCCCCATACACCCTTCTCTATCTATCTATCTATCTATCTATCCCCATACACCCTTCTCTATCTATCTATCTATCTATCCCCATACACCCTTCTCTATCTATCTATCTATCTATCTATCCCCATACACCCTTCTCTATCTATCTATCTATCTATCTATCTACCCCCATACACCCTTCTCTATCTATCTACCCCCATACACCCTTCTCTATCTATCTATCTACCCCCATACACCCTTCTCTATCTATCTATCTATCTATCTACCCCCATACACCCTTCTCTATCTATCTATCTATCTATCTACCCCCATACACCCTTCTCTATCTATCTATCTATCTACCCCCATACACCCTTCTCTATCTATCTATCTATCTACCCCCATACACCCTTCTCTATCTATCTATCTATCTACCCCCATACACCCTTCTCTATCTATCTATCTACCCCCATACACCCTTCTCTATCTATCTATCTATCTATCTACCCCCATACACCCTTCTCTATCTATCTATCTATCTACCCCCATACACCCTTCTCTATCTATCTATCTACCCCCATACACCCTTCTCTATCTATCTATCTATCTATCTATCTACCCCCATACACCCTTCTCTATCTATCTATCTATCTACCCCCATACACCCTTCTCTATCTATCTATCTATCTACCCCCATACACCCTTCTCTATCTATCTATCTATCTACCCCCATACACCCTTCTCTATCTCTCTATCTACCCCCATACACCCTTCTCTATCTCTCTATCTACCCCCATACACCCTTCTCTATCTATCTATCTACCCCCATACACCCTTCTCTATCTATCTATCTATCTACCCCCATACACCCTTCTCTATCTATCTATCTATCCCCATACACCCTTCTCTATCTATCTATCTACCCCCATACACCCTTCTCTATCTATCTATCTATCTATCTATCTATCTATCCCCATACACCCTTCTCTATCTATCTATCTATCTATCCCCATACACCCTTCTCTATCTATCTATCTATCTATCTATCTACCCCCATACACCCTTCTCTATCTATCTATCTATCTACCCCCATACACCCTTCTCTATCTATCTATCTACCCCCATACACCCTTCTCTATCTATCTATCTAACTATCTATCTACCCCCATACACCCTTCTCTATCTATCTATCTATCTACCCCCATACACCCTTCTCTATCTATCTATCTATCTATCTATCTACCCCCATACACCCTTCTCTATCTATCTATCTATCTACCCCCATACACCCTTCTCTATCTATCTACCCCCATACACCCTTCTCTATCTATCTATCTACCCCCCCCATACACCCTTCTCTATCTATCTATCCCCATACACCCTTCTCTATCTATCTATCTACCCCCATACACCCTTCTCTATCTATCTATCTACCCCCCCCATACACCCTTCTCTATCTATCTATCTATCCCCATACACCCTTCTCTATCTATCTATCTATCCCCATACACCCTTCTCTATCTATCTATCTATCTATCCCCATACACCCTTCTCTATCTACCCCCATACACCCTTCTCTATCTATCTATCTACCCCCATACACCCTAATCTATCTATCTATCCCCTCACACCCTTCTCTATCTATCTATCTATCTACCCCCATACACCCTTCTCTATCTATCTATCTACCCACCCCCAAACACCCTTCTCTATCTATCTATCTATTCCCATACACCCTTCTCTATCTATCTATCTATCTATCCCCATACACCCTTCTCTATCTATCTATCTACCCCCATACACCCTTCTCTATCTATCTATCTATCTATCCCCATACACCCTTCTCTATCTATCTATCTATCTATCTATCCCCATACACCCTTCTCTATCTATCTATCTATCTACCCCCATACACCCTTCTCTATCTATCTATCTATCTACCCCCATACACCCTTCTCTATCTATCTATCTATCTACCCCCATACACCCTTCTCTATCTATCTATCTACCCCCATACACCCTTCTCTATCTATCTATCTATCTATCCCCACACACCCTTCTCTATCTATCTATCTATCTACCCCCATACACCCTTCTCTATCTATCTATCTACCCCCCCATACACCCTTCTCTATCTATCTATCTACCCCCATACACCCTTCTCTATCTATCTATCTATCTATCCCCATACACCCTTCTCTATCTATCTATCTATCTATCTATCCCCATACACCCTTCTCTATCTATCTATCTATCTATCTATCTATCCCCATACACCCTTCTCTATCTATCTATCTATCTACCCCCATACACCCTTCTCTATCTATCTATCTATCTACCCCCATACACCCTTCTCTATCTATCTATCTATCTACCCCCATACACCCTTCTCTATCTATCTATCTATCTACCCCCATACACCCTTCTCTATCTATCTACCCCCATACACCCTTCTCTATCTATCTATCTATCTATCTATCCCCACACACCCTTCTCTATCTATCTATCTATCTACCCCCATACACCCTTCTCTATCTATCTATCTACCCCCCCATACACCCTTCTCTATCTATCTATCTACCCCCATACACCCTTCTCTATCTATCTATCTATCCCCATACACCCTTCTCTATCTATCTATCTATCCCCATACACCCTTCTCTATCTATCCCCATACACCCTTCTCTATCTATCTATCTATCCCCATACACCCTTCTCTATCTATCTATCTATCTATCCCCATACACCCTTCTCTATCTATCTATCTATCTATCCCCATACACCCTTCTCTATCTATCTATCTATCTATCCCCATACACCCTTCTCTATCTATCTATCTATCTATCTATCTATCCCCATACACCCTTCTCTATCTATCTATCTACCCCCATACACCCTTCTCTATCTATCTATCTATCTACCCCCATACACCCTTCTCTATCTATCTATCTACCCCCATACACCCTTCTCTATCTATCTATCTATCTACCCCCATACACCCTTCTCTATCTATCTATCTATCTATCTATCTACCCCCATACACCCTTCTCTATCTATCTATCTACCCCCATACACCCTTCTCTATCTATCTATCTACCCCCATACACCCTTCTCTATCTATCTATCTACCCCCATACACCCTTCTCTATCTATCTATCTATCTACCCCCATACACCCTTCTCTATCTATCTATCTATCTACCCCCATACACCCTTCTCTATCTATCTATCTACCCCCATACACCCTTCTCTATCTATCTATCTACCCCCATACACCCTTCTCTATCTATCTATCTATCTATCTACCCCCATACACCTTTCTCTATCTATCTATCTATCTACCCCCATACACCCTTCTCTATCTATCTATCTACCCCCATACACCTTTCTCTATCTATCTATCTATCTACCCCCATACACCCTTCTCTATCTATCTATCTATCTACCCCCATACACCGTTCTCTATCTATCTATCTATCTACCCCCATACACCGTTCTCTATCTATCTATCTACCCCCATACACCCTTCTCTATCTCTCTATCTACCCCCATACACCCTTCTCTATCTCTCTATCTACCCCCATACACCCTTCTCTATCTCTCTATCTACCCCCATACACCCTTCTCTATCTCTCTATCTACCCCCATACACCCTTCTCTATCTATCTATCTCTCTATCTACCCCCATACACCCTTCTCTATCTATCTATCTCTCTATCTACCCCCATACACCCTTCTCTATCTATCTCTCTATCTACCCCCATACACCCTTCTCTATCTATCTCTCTATCTACCCCCATACACCCTTCTCTATCTATCTATCTATCCCCATACACCCTTCTCTATCTATCTATCTACCCCCATACACCCTTCTCTATCTATCTATCTATCCCCATACACCCTTCTCTATCTATCTATCTATCCCCATACACCCTTCTCTATCTATCTATCTATCTATCTATCTACCCCCATACACCCTTCTCTATCTATCTATCTATCTATCTACCCCCATACACCCTTCTCTATCTATCTATCTATCTACCCCCATACACCCTTCTCTATCTATCTATCTATCTATCTACCCCCATACACCCTTCTCTATCTATCTATCTATCTATCTACCCCCATACACCCTTCTCTATCTATCTATCTATCTATCTACCCCCATACACC